>NW_026856766.1:0-19892 GCF_026571515.1 Ruditapes philippinarum
ACAGATACTTAAAGAAACTGCACTGTGGTACAAAAGCATAAAAAACTTAAGATTTGAATTTATGAAATGAATCAACTCGGGCCACATAAACAAAGAGATACACAAGAGATATAAAGAAATTATACTTAAACATGAAATTAAAATTTTTATCATGGTTCTATTAGAATCTAATTTGAGTTCAAAGCTGCATTAGCTTTTTCAATAACAGGTAATTTTTTAGTTCACATAAAATTGCCTGGAAAAAACTTAGCAAATAATCTGAAAGTTTTTAAACACCCAACAAGTTATTTGTCCTGACCGTCATCAAATTGGGGTGTACATAAATCTCAAAAATATATTTTAAGTCCCATGATGCCAAAATTGGAGTCCCTTTAAGAATTAGGAGCAAATTGTATTAAATAATTATAAAATCTTGAAATTTTAAAGGGTGGAATATCTTGTTTCATCAGTATTAATAGATCACTATGATTAAAAACAACGACAACAAAAAACAACACAAATTGTCTTGTAAATAATTTTCATCAAACAGTGAATTATATGATTTGAATATTATGATAAAACTTTTTGAAAGGTTAATTTACTATTATTTTTTATTTCATCTTATATGACTATGTAGAGATAATATAGCAAATTTAAACTTATAAATGTTCCTTGAAAACAAAATAGAATTAATTAAGAGCCTTGAATTTACAATTCTGCAATTTTGGCAACAAAAATTGGGTAAAATGTAGAAATAAGTATTTATGAATATGCCAGACCTAACTTAATATCTGCAAATATAACAATACTGATTTTTTTCTTGTATTAAATTTAACAGCAACACTGTGCTAAACTAGAGTTAGTTCAGTGTTATCATCCAATAAGTAAATTTCCATTAATGCAACACAGTTCTAACTTAAGTTAGCTCTCTGTTGCATTTAAGTTATAATCACATTTGAGATAGAGCAAAATGCCAAGTGGTAAATAAAACCCATAAAATTTCACAAATATTTCTAATATTTTATTTACTGATGTATTTCATGCAAATAGACTAAAAAATGCAAAAAAGTCATTTTTGAAAAAAAATCAAGTTAGACCAGTGTTGCGTTCAGCCATCGATATATATACATGCATATATATATATATGCATGTTATATATATATACACACACTAATATATATATATAAAT
Source organism: Ruditapes philippinarum (assembly GCF_026571515.1). NCBI lineage: Eukaryota > Metazoa > Mollusca > Bivalvia > Venerida > Veneridae > Ruditapes > Ruditapes philippinarum. Next base: position 1,169 of record NW_026856766.1, read on the forward strand.
TGCGTCATTGTTTCTATTTTTTAGAAATTGCGTCACTTTTTCTATTGTTAGAAATTGCTGCATTGTTGCTATTTTTAGAAATTGCGTCATTTTTTCTATTTTTAGAAATTGCGTCATTTTTTCTATTTTTAGAAATTGCGTCATTGTTGCTATTTTTAGAAATTGCGTCATTTTTTTATTTTTAGAAGTTATGTCAATTTTTTTACTTTTTTAGAAATTGCGTCATTTTTTTTTCTATTTTTAGAAATTGGCGTCATGTTGCTATTTTAAGAAATTGGGGTACTGTTTGCTTTTTTTTTAGAAATATGCTTAATGTTTCTATTCATATATATACAAAATATATAAACAAAACTAATGTGACAAGACAGACCAACTAAATTTATAAAAAGGAAATGTCAGTATATGTTCAAACCTTTCTATGTTTGCGTTTAGAAAAAGTAAAAAGTCGAGCGTTGCCCCCGCCCGGCGGTGGCTCTTGTTGATGTTAAGCTTGATAGTCTCCCTTTTAAAATCAGTGACTTGTTTTGATATTTTGTATTTTGGTACATTATTTCCTGGAGTTTGCTACTGATTTTGAGATAATTAAATATGTTAAGCCATCTTTGCTGCACTTATATGCAGTTGACAAATATGATGTATAGCAGAGTAAGGGGTTGGGGAGACAGAGTTTGAACAGAGAAAAAGCTTATTCAGGAAAATGGTAATATGTCCCAAATGGAAAACACTGTACAATAAAAGTGATTGAAAAGATTTGAAATATAATTTAAAAAACATACATCATCAGACCTTACACCCCCCTACCTTTAAAAAAAAGAAAATATTTCATTGTATGTTACAAACACATACTGGTAATGGCTCAATCTCAACTAATAGTTAATTTAATTCCTTTTTAACTATATTTTAAGTGTTTTATTACACCCATTTTAACAAAACATATCTCCCTTGGTTACGATTTTTTTTAATTATAAAAAGGGGCACGCGAAAATATAATGTGACAATTGAAAATTGTCTGTTTCCTGCAGAAACATTCACAATTCTAACTTGTTGTTGATTTTGAATCATATAAGATTAAATATTTTTTGATTATTTTAAGATTGTTACTCATCGGCTATTTGAACAGGCATCGTAAAACAAAATTTTCATATTTGTAATTTTCGTACCCAAAAATTTTCGTACCGAAAATCAAAAAAAAAGTTTAGGGTCGGCGGTAAAAAAATAGGGTCGGTCGGGTTCCCTGAACCAGACATATTTTTTATTTTGGCCTTATACATGTATCAAGTACATGTATCCTGCTTTCATATGCATTTTTTTTCATATCAGTTGTTAATTGAAATAAAACAGCCAATTATGATATGATGTTTTCTTGTGGAATTATAATGTATAATTTTACAGTAGCTAAAATATATATGAATGCAGATGAAAACATATTAAATAACTAAAATCCTTGGAGAAATGTTATATTGAAAAGTACTGGAACCAATTTCTGCTTTTTTGTCCAGAAGGAGAGTGATATTACATGGCAAATATCAGTAAAATTATACCAGTAAAACTGCAAAGTGTGCAAAGTGTGTGACAAAAATCCATCAAACAAACAAGAAACTTAAACTTTGATTAATCAATATACCTGTAAAGAACTAAATGTAGTTTCACTTCTAAGGATTCAAACTGACTTAGAATATTGTTTTATTTTTTTTATTTTTCAGTGGTCCATTCGCAGTCCCTAATTTTGATATCACAGTGAAACTTTTTCAGACACTTTGTGAAAATGGAAGATTGGAAGGTATGGTTAATGTATGTTTGTATTTATTTTGGCTTTTGTAAGTTTATAACCAATCTCAATGATTATGCCCCCGCTAAGTGGGGAGCATATAGCGTTGCACTTGTCCTTCCGTCCGTCTGTCTGTCTGTACGTCCCGAAATCTTGTGAACGCCATTCCTCTTAAACCGGATTGCAGGTTTTGCTTAAACTTCCAGGGATGAACAACCTTAATGTGTAGATGGTAGTAAAGGAAGAAAATTTTCACTGCAACCAAATTTAACAGAATTATGGCCCTTTGTTGATTTTTCACTATATACTATGTAGAAATTTTGTGAACGCAACTCCTCTTAAACCAGATGGCAGATTTTGCTTTAACTTCCAGGGATGAACAACCTTAATGTGTAGATGGCAGTAAAGGAAGGAATTTTTGCTGCGACAAAATTTAACAGAATTATTGCCCTTTGTTGATTTTTTGACTATATACCATATAGTCATTTTGTGAACGCAACTCCTCTTAAACCGGATGGCAGATTTTGCTTAAACTTCTAGGGATGAACAACCTTAATGTGTAGATGATAGTAAAGGAAGGAATTTTTGCTGAAACCAAATTTAACAGAATTATGGCCCTTTGTTGATTTTTTCACTATATACCATATATATGTTGTCAGTGGGGGCATCCGTGTCTTTTAGACACAGTTCTAGTTATCTTTAATTTGCTTCTTCACCTCTTGTTTTTCCCTCACATTCTCCCTTATTATACGTTGTGAGGGGGGTATACTGGAATCAGCTTGTCAGTCCGTCCGTATCCTCGTCCGTCCATCGGTTTTTCCTTGTCAGCCCATTAACTTAAGATCCCTTTGACCCACATTCTTTATATTTGGCATGAGGGTTAATCATGATAAGTAGATGACCCCTATTGATTTTAGGTCACTGGGGGAAGGTCAAGGTCACAGGGGCCTTGACTAGAAAAAGCTTGTCCGCCCAATAACTTAAGATCCCTTTGACCCACAGTCTTCATATTTAGCATGGAGGTTAGTCATGATAAGTAGATGACCATTATTGATTTTGAGGTCACTGGGTCAAAGGTCAAGGTCACAGGGACCTTTACTGAAAAAAGCTTGTCTGCTTAATAACTTAAGATTCCTTTGACCCACAGTCTTCATATTTGGCATGGAGGTTAGTCATGATGAGTAGATGACCCCTATTGATTTTGAGGTCAAAGGTCAAGGTCACAGGGGCTTTTACTGAAAAAGCCCGTCCGCCCAATAACTTATAAGATTCCTTTGGCCCACAGTCTTCATATTTGGCATGGAGGTTAGTCATGATGAGTAGATGACCCCTATTGACTTTGAGGTCACTGGGTCAAAGGTCAAGGTCACAGGGGTCTTGACTGAAAAAAGCTTGTCCTTCTAATAACTTAAGATTCCTTTGACCCACAGTCTTCATATTTGGCATGGAGGTTAGTCACAATGAGTAGATGACCCCTTTTGATTTTGAGGTCACTGGGTCAAAGGTCAAGGTCACATGGGTCTTGACTGAAAAAAGCCTGTCCGCCCAATAACTTAAGATTCCTTTGACCCACAGTTTTCATATTTGGCATGGAGGTTAGTCACTATGAGAAGATGACCCATATTGATTTTGAGGTCACCGGGTTATAGGTCAAGGTCAGACAGGCCTTGAATGAAATAGCTTGTCCGCATAATAACTTAAGTTTCCTTTGACCCACAGTCTTAATATTTTGTATGGAGGTTAGTCTTGATGAGTAGATGACCCCTATTGATTTTGAGGTCATGGGGTCAAAGGTCAAGGTCAGACAGGCCTTTACTAATAAAGCTTGTCCGCCTAATAACTTAATATTCCTTTGACACACTGTCTTCATATATGGCATGGAGGTTAGTCATGATTATTAGATGACCCCTATTGATTTTGAGGTCAAAGGTCAAGGTCACATGGGCCTTCACTAAAAAAAAAAGCTTGTCCGCCCATTAACTTAAGAATCCTCTGACCCAGTTTTCATATTTGGTATTGAGTTTGTTTATGATTATTAGATGACCCCTATTGACTTTGAGTTTACTGGGTCAAAGGTGACAGGGACCTTGACCTAACAAAGCTTGTTGGCTCAATTGCTTAAGAAGGCTTTGGTCAACAGTCTTCATATTTGGTATTGAGGTTGTTTATGACTAATAGATGACCTATATTGATTTTTAGGTGACTTTGTCAAAGATCAAGGTCACAGGGGTTTTTACTTCAAGCTTGTCTGCTCAAATGCTTAAGGTCCTCAGTGTATTGATTTTGACATTTTCACATTTGAAGCATGTAGAATACATAACTAAGCAATGCACTGGCTTACTTACCTCAGATTTCATCATTTGGCAGGGAGGTTGTCCTTGAGCTCTAAATGGCCACTGTTGATTCTGACAAAGTGGTATGCGGGGGTATTCACGCCAAGACAGTTGCAGTTCTAGTTATATGCTACTTTTGGGAGGATCAGTCATTTCCAACCATATTCTTGTTTGTTTTAGATGCTACAAAGCTGATAAAAGGGATGACATTCAACTTTCCCTTTCTTCAAGATGGAGAATCTGGAAAAAAAGCATGGCTCAACCTGGAACCAACACCAGAAAATATAAAGAAAGTAAGTAAATCAACCTTTATAAATTATAATAGGAATTAAGGTTGGTTTTTAATAAAGGCTTTCTTTCTTTAGCTATTATTTTCAGGTTAAATCATCTTGAAATGGGAACAATAGAAACTGCCACATTTGTTTGGCCAAGTTTGATCATTAGTGAATTTTTATAGTGTAACACTCGGACCTTCCAACCACTCTGGAGGTGTTGTAATTATACCCCCACAAAGGAAGTTAAGGGGGGTTTATAGGAGTCAGCTTGTTGGTCGGTCGGTCCACATCATGGTTTACGGACAATAATTAGAGTTTGGAATGAGGCATTGCAATCATACTTGGTATATAGCAACCTTATTTTGGAGACCCGGTTGGTATTGCATTTGGACCCACTGGGGTCAACGTCACTGTTATAGAAAATAGAAAAATTGTTTTTAGACAAACACTACAGTTAGGAATGAGATATTGTTATCAAACTTGGTGTATAGCAAGCTTATATGAAGACCCCAGGTGGTATTGCATTTTGATCCCAAGGTTCAAGGTTTAGATCACTGGTACTAAAAATAGAAAAATGGTTTCTGGACAATAACTAATGTTAGGAATGAGATATTGTAATCAAACTTGGGGTATAGCAAGCTTATATGAAGATCCCTATTGATATTGCAATTGGATCCCCTGGGTTAAAGGTCACTGTTACTTAAAATAGAAAAAAAGGTTTCCGGACAATAATGAGATATTGTAATAAACAGCAAGCTTATACGAAGACCCCAGCTGGTATTGCATTTGGACCATCTAGGGTCAAGGTCACCATTACTAAATATAGAAAAATGGTTTTCGGACAATAACTAGAGTTATGAATGAGATATTGCACTCAAACTTGGTGAAAATAGCGAGCTTATATGAAGACCTCGGTTGGTATTGCATTTGGACCTCATAGGGTCAAGGTCACTGTTACTAAAAATAGAAAATGGTTGCCGGACAATAACTAGAGTTAGGAATGAGGTATTGTAATCAAACTAGGTGTATAGCAAGCTTATATGAAGATCCTGGTTGAAACGGCCTCCTTGGTTGAGGGGTTAGAATCGATGTCTTCTAATCCAGTTATGTCTCGGGTTCGATCCCCGGGAGATGCTTTGGTAGTTTTAGCACAGTGGAAGGTAGTTTAGTACTGGTGTAACTTTCCAGGAACGATGGTTAAGAAAGTACCCGCCTATATGACTGAAATATTGTTGGGAAAAGGTGTAAAATGAAACAATAAAACAAACAGACCCTGGTTGGTATTGCAATAATGAATTCATTGAAATAATTCTTTGTACACTTTTGATACTTCATTTACTTTAGGTTCAGTTCAAACTTTTCTTCAAAGTCAATGTTGCTGTAGGGGGTATTAATCACCTTTAGTGATAACTGTAATTATACCCTCGAAACGAAGTTTGGGGGGGGGGGGGTATATTGGTCCGTTGCATTTTCCTTGTCTGGAGCATAACTTGAAGAATTCAATATAACTTCATACAATGGTCAAGCAACATTGAGAGGAAGTGCAGTGCACAAGAACCATAACTCCATCTTGACTAATTACAGAGTTATTGCACTTAGTTACTTTTCCTTGTCTGTAGCATAACTTGAAAACTACTGGTTGGAATTCAAAACAACTTCATACAATTGTCAAGCACAATAAGGGGAAGTGCAGTGCACAAGAACTAACTCCATCTCGACTAATTACAGAGTTATTGCCCTTTGTTACTTTTCCATTGCTTGTTTTGTCTGGACCATAACTTGAAGACAAATGGTTGAAATTCAATATAATTTCATACAATGGTCAAGCACATTGAGAGGAAGTGCAGTGCACAAGAACCATAACTCCATTTTGAAAAATTACAGAGTTATTGCCCTTTGTTACTTTTCCTTGTTTGGAGCATAACTTAAAAGTACTGGTTGGAATACAAAACAGTTTCATACAATGATCAAAAACAATAAGAGGAAATGCAGTACACAAGAACAATAACTCTGTCCAGAGTAATTATAGAGTTATTGCCCTAATGTTACTTTTCCATTGCTTTTTAGCTCACCTGTCACACAGTGACAGGGTGAGCTTTTGTGATCGCTTTTTGTCCGGTGTCCGTCTGTCCGTAAACTTTTACTTTAAATGACATCTCCTCATAAACCACCAAAATTGGCCCTGCCCCAGGGGGTCATTGATTTTCCTTATATGTTTGTAGCAAAAACTTAAAAAATCTTCTTTGAAAAAAACCCAAATAGCTATGGTTTAGATATTAAGCATGAAACATCTTCTAGTGAGTGTCTACAAAGTTTGTTCAAATAAAAGCCCTGGGGTCAAAATTGGCCCCGCCCCGAGGGTCATTGATTTTCCTTATATGTGTATGGCAAAAACTTAAAAAAATCTTCTTTGAAAAAACCCAAATAGCTAGAGTTTAGATATTAAGCATGAAACATCTTCTAGTAAGTGTCTACAAATGTGTTCAAATAAAAGCCCTTGGGTCAAAACTGGCCCCACCCCAGAGGTGGCATTGTTTTTAATTATATGTGTATAGTAAAAACTTAAAAAATCTTCTTTTAAAAAGCCCAATGAGCTAGAGGTAAGATGTTTAACATGAAACATCTTCTTGTGGGTGTCTACCAAGTTTGTTCAAATAAAAGCCCTTGGGTTAAAATTGGCCCTGCCGGGTGGGGGGGCAAGGAGAGGGAGGAAGGTGTGCAGAGGTCATTGTTTTTCATTATATGTGTGTAGTAAAAACTTAACATCATGAAACATCTTCTTATGGGTGTATTCCAAGTTTGTTCAAATAAAAGCCCTGGGGTTTAAACTGGCCCCGCTCTGGGGGCCTATATACAGGTGAGCGACCTCAGGGCCATCATGGCCCTCTTGTTCCTTGTCCAGAGCATAACTTGCAAACTTCTAGTTGGAATTCAATACTATTTCATACAATGGTCAAGTATATTGAGAGGAAGCGCAGTGTACAGAAATCATAACTCTTTCTTGACTCATTTCAAAGCTTTTTCCCTTTGTTACTTTTTATTGTCCAGTGCATAACTTGAAAATTAATGGTTGGAATTCAATAAATTTTTATACAATGGTCAAGGGCAGTGAGATGAAGTGCAGTGCACAAGAACCATAATTCTTTTGGACTAATTACAGTTATGGCCCTTTGTTACTCTTTTGTCCTGTGCATAACTTGGAAACTTGTAGTTGGAATTCAATACAACTTCATACAATGGTCAAGTGCAATGAGAGGAAGTGCAGTGTACAATAACCAAAACCCCATCTTCAGTATTTATAGAGTTATTGCCCTTTGTTCCTTTTCCTTGTCTTTCTGGACTTATTAATTCAATAAAACTTCATCAATGGCCAACCACATTGAAAGGAAATGCAACATACAAGAACAACAACTATCTTTAATTGCCCACAACCATAACTCTATTTCAATTCTTTTACAAGGAATTTTGTACTTGTAACATCCTCATTTCCAAAGCAGTCTTGCAGGGGTATTAATCACATTTAGTGATAGTTCTAGTTTTATTATACCCCCACAAACGAAGTTTAGGGGGGGTATGTAGGAGTCAGCTTGTCGGTTGGTCGGTCCGTCGGTCGGTCCACATCATGGTTTCCGGACGATTGCTAGAGTTTGGAATGAGGTATTGTAATCAAACTTGGTATATAGCAACCTTATGTGGAAACTCCGGTTGGTATTGCATTTGGACCCCCTGGGGTCAAGGTCAAGGTCACCATTACTAAAAATAGAAAAATGGTTTTCAGACAATTACTAGAGTTAGGAATGAGAAATTGTTATCAAACTTGGTGTAAAGCAAGCTGATATGAAGACCTCGGTTGGTATTGCATTTGGACCCCCTGGGGTCAAGGTCACCATTACTAAAAATAGAAAAATGGTTTCCGGACAATAACTAGAGTTAGGAATGAGATATTGTAATCAAACTTGGTGTATAGAAACCTTAAATGAAGACCTGGGTTGGTATTGCATTTGGACCCACTGGGGTCAAGGTCACCGTTACTAAAAATAGAAAAATGGTTTCCGGACAATAACTAGAGCTAGGAATGAGATATTGTTATCAAACTTGGTGTATAGCAAGCTCACATGAAGACCTGGGTTGGTATTGCATTTGGACCCCCTGGGGTCAAGGTCAAGGTCACCGTTACTAAAAATAGAAAAATGGTTTACGGACAATAACTAAGAGTTAGGAATGAGATATTGTTATCAAACTTTGTGTAAAGCAAGCTTATATGAAGACCTGGGTTGGTGTTGCATTTGGACCCCTTGTGGTCAAGGTCACCTTTATTTAATGGTTTCCGGACAATAACTACAGTTAGGTATCAAACTTGGTGTATAGCAAGCTTATATAAAGACCTTGGTTGGTATTGCATTTGGACCCCCTGGGGTCAAGGTCACCATTACTAAAAATAGAAAAATGGTTTCTGGACAATAACTTGAGTTAGGAATGAGATATTGTAATCAAACTTGGTGTATAGCAAGCTTATATGAAGACCTGGGTTGGTATTGCATTTGGACCCGCTAGGGTCAAGATCACCGTTACAGTGTTACTATAAATAGAAATATGGTTTCCGGACAATAACTAGAGTTAGGAATGAGGTATTGTAATCAAACTTTGTGAAAAGCAAGCTTATTTGGAGACTCCAGTTTGGATTACAATTAATTGAAATATTTCTTTGTGCAGGTTGGTAGTTTGTGTTCAAATTTTTCTTCAGACTACTTATTTTTCAAAAAGTCAAAGTTGCTGGTGGGGGTATTAATCACCTTCAGTGATAGGTCTAGTTTATTTTGATGGAGCTAAGCATTGACTACAGATGGACTTTGAGAACAACTGATAATGTAGATGGCCCCAACCAAATAACAAATACATGTAGTATACGAGTTAATCATATAAAGCACACATGTTATGTTGAAAGCATTCACATTGAAGTTTAATTACAACAAACAGCCAAAGACAGTTTTATGAGTCAAACTCATGAGCAAAAAAAAATAGAACAAATTATACGTAAAATCGGAGTAATAATTATACCCCCAAAAACGAAGTTTGGGGGGGTATATAGGAGTCACCCGGTGGTCGGTCGGTCGGTTGGTTGGTCGGTTGGTCGGTCCAGACGTCCGTTGCATTTTCCTTGTCCTGAGCATAACTTGAAAACTAATGGTTGGAATTCAATATAACTACATACAATGGTCAAGCACATTGAGAGGAAGTGCAGTGCACAAGAACCATAACTCTATCTTGACTAATTACAGAGTTATTGCCCTTTGTTTCTTTTCCTTGTCCGGGGCATAACTTGAAAACTACTGGTTGGAATTCAAAACAACTTCATACAATTGTCAAGCACAATAAGGGAAAGTGCAGTGCACAAGAACCATAACTCTATCTAAAGTAATTACAGAATTATTGCCCTTTGTTGCTTTTCCATTGCCTTCTTTTTTTTTGTCCTGACCATTACTTGAAGACTTATGGTTGGAATTCAATATAACTTCATACAATGGTCAAGCACATTGAGAGGAAGTGCAGTGCACAAGAACCATAACTCCATCTTGACTTATTAGAGAGTTACTACCCTTTGTTTCTTTTCCTTGCCCAGAGCATGACTTTAAAACTACTGGTTGGAATTCAAAACAACTTCATACAATGGTCAAACACAATAAGGGGAAGTGCAGTGCACAAGAACCATAACTCTATCTTGACTAATTACAGAGTTATTGCCCTTTGTTACTTTTCCTTGTCCGTGGCATAACTTGAAAACTACTGGTTGGAATTCAAAACAACTTCATACAATTGTCAAATCACAATAAGGGAAAGTGCAGTGCACAAGAACCATAATCTATCTAAAGTAATTACAGAATTATTGCCCTTTGTTGCTTTCCATTGCCTTCTTTTTTTTTTGTCCGGACCATAACTTGAAGACTTATGGTTTGAATTCAATAGAACTTCATACAATGGTCAAGCACAAATTGAGAGGAAGTGCAGTGCACAAGAACCATAAACTCCATCTTGAACTATTAGAGAGTTACTGCCCTTTGTTTCTTTTCCTTGCCCAGAGCATGACTTTAAAACTACTGGTTGAATTCAAAACAACTTCATACAATGGTCAAAACACAATAAGGGGAAGTGCAGTGCAACAAGAACCATAACTCTATCTGACTAATTACAGAAGTTTATTGCTCTTTGTTACTTTCTTGTCCGGGGCATAAATTTGAAAAACTACTGGTTGGGGAATTCAAAACAACTTCTATACAATTTGCAAACACAATAAGGAAGTGCAGTGCACAAAAACCATAACTCTATCTAAAGTAATTACAGAATTATTGCCCTTTTGTTGCTTTTCCATTGCCTTTTTTTTTTTGTCCGGACCATAACTTGAAGACTTATGGTTTGGAATTCAATATAATTCATACAATGGTCAAGCACATTGAGAGGAAGTGCAGTGCATAAGAACCATAACTCTATCTAAAGTAATTACAGAGTTATTGCCCTTTATTACTTTTCCATTGCTTTCTTTTGTCCAGAACCATAACTTGAAAGACTAAGTTGTTGCAATTCATTATAACTTCATACAATGGTCCAGCACATTGAGAGGAAGTGCAGTGCACAAGAACCATAACTCCATTTTGACTTATTACATAGTTACTGCCCTTTGTTTCTTTTCCTTGTCAGAGAGCATGACTTTAAAACTACTGGTTGGAATTCAAAACAACTTCATACAATGCCAAGCACAATAAGGGGAAGTGCAGTGCACAAGAACCATAACTCCATCTTGACAATTACAGAGTATTGCCCTTTGTTACTTTTCCATCGCTTTCATTTGTCCCTGACCATAACTTGAAGACTTATTGTTGGAAATTCATTATAACTTCATACAATGGTGAAGCACATTGAGAGGAAGTGCAGTGCATAAGAACCATAACTCCATCTTGACTAATTACAGAGTTACTGCCCTTTGTTACTTTTCCTTGTCCAAGCAATGACTTGAAACCATTGGTTGGAATTCAAAACAACTTCATACAATGGTCAAGCACAATTAGGGGAAGTGCAGTGCACAAGAACCATAACTACATCTTGACTAATTACAGAGTTATTGCCCTTTGTTACTTTTCCTTGTCCAGAGCATAACTTGAAAACTACTGTTTGGAATTCAGTACAACTTCATACAGCTGTCAAGGACATTAAAAGGAAGTGCAGTGCACAAGAGCCATAACTCCATTTTGACAAAATACAGAGTTACTGCCCTTTGATACTTTTCCTTGTCCTGAGCATAACTTAAAACGTACTGGTTGGAATTCAAAACAACTTCATACAATGGTCAAACACAGTAACAGGAAGTGCAGTGCACAAGAACTATAACTCTATCTTCAGTATTTATAGAGTTATTGCCCTTTGTTCTTTTTCTTTGTCTTTCTGGACTTATTACAGAGTAATTCAATTAAACTTCATCAATGGCCAACCACATTGAAAGGAAATGTAACATACATGAACCACAATTATCTTTAATTGCCCACAACCATAACTCTATGTTTCAATTCTATTACATTCTAGGTATTCTGTTACTAGTAACATCCTCATTTCCGAAGCAGACTTGTGGGGGTATTAATCACATTTAGTGATAGTTCTAGTTTAAACTACAGAGCAAGAGTGCAAGTAAAAACATAGGAAATAACTTTAAATGTGAAATAATTTTCAAAATGATTCCTTAATACATTTTTTTTATCAATGAGCTTATTAGAGACATCCAATGCTCTGCAATTTTGTTACACTCATAGTGGCGTCCAAGGTTATAAAACTGCTTTGATATATAATGCTTATCATGAAGTCCAATTGTTGACAGTCAGAATTGGTTCTGTCCCAGGCAATCATTGATTTTCCTTTTATGTATATAGTAAAAACATTAAAAAATCTTTTTTAAAAACCCAAAGAGCTAAAGCTTAGATATTAACCATGAAAACTCTTCAAATGGGTGTGCACCAAGTTTTTCAAATGAACGCCCAGTAGTCAAAATTGGCCCTGCCCAAGGGAGTTCTTTATATTTATTTATATTTTAAAAACTTAAAAATATTCTTAAAAAAAACCCTCAAAAATCTAGAGCTTAGAAATTTAGCATGAAACATCTTCTTGTGAGTTTCTACCAAGTTTGTCCAAATAAAAGCCCTGGGACTCAAAATTGGCCTGCCCAGGGAGTCATTGATTTTCCTCCTGTGTACACATTCTTTGGGTGTTGTTTTCCCTTAGCAATAGCTACCAGTAATGTTTTTACACATTCACTCTTTCAGAAAGAAATATGAACTTTGTGATATCAGTTTAAAATTTTAATTTTATATCTGCTTTTGTTAATAGTTTACAATATTATGGAGTCTGATCAGGATCCATGCTGTTCGCTTACAGACCCTATAACAAGTAGGGAAACTGATAGCAAACAGCATGGATCCTGATCAGACTGCCCAGATCCATGCTGGTCGCAAACCCATTATGTTAGTTTTGTCATGGCACGGCTCATTTCTCTTTTTTGTTCTAACAGGTCAAGAAACTGATGACTACATTATCTGATAATGGATACTTCAAGAACAGGATCTTTAAAAATAACTGTTTAAAGAATTACTGGGATTTCATTTGTGGCAGGTGAGATAAAATTTAATGCTTTTTATGCCATCTCATCATAGATTGCGATTCATAAAGCGATTTACCTCTGTTTGTGTGCACGTGCAAGTTTGTCTGTTACATAGATTTTATATTGAACTTAAAAAATCTTATCCTTCAAAAGCGCAAGTCTAATTTCAACCGAACATGCCAGTATTGTTCCTTTGATAAAAGGCTTCCAAAAACATTAATAAAAATTTGATTTCATGCAAAAATCTGGTTTGCCTTGGAAAACCGAAAGAATAACAGAAAGAAATTTAAAAATACTGTCAGAACTAAAAGGCCTAGAGCATAGATATTGTGCATGAGGCATTGTCTTGTGGACCTCTACCAAGATTGTTCAAATTAATAGCCCCAGGGGTATCTGTCGGCCAACGCTAAAAATAGAAAATCCTTGTCTGCCGTTTACGAGTCAAACTGCTGACAGGATTTTTGGCAAAATTTTACAGGAGTGATTGGTACCAACCCTTGTTTTGCACATTGCTGGCATGTTCCACTTTTCTTCACAAAATGACTGCCAGAGATTAAGGTAGATCATCCTCTTCCAGCTTTTAAAGGCCAAACTGCTGGTTGGATTTTAACAAAAATTCAAATGAGTGATACCAAGCCTAATTATGCAGAAGAAGATGCTAGTCGCATTGATTTGACCTTCAATATGTTTTATCTTGTTATTCATGTAACAAAATAGTAATATATTAAAAAAATAAAAATATAATTATGCCCCCATTTCGAAGAAAAGGGGGTATATTGCTTTGCACTTGTTGGTCCGTCGGTCTGTCGGTCCGTAGACCAAATGGTTTCCGATCAATAACTAAAGAACCTTAAGGCCTAGGAACTTCAAACTTGGTATGGTGATTGGTCATGACCAGTAGATGACCCCTATTGATTTTGGAGTCAAGGGGTCAAAGGTCAAGGTCACATTGACCTTGAAAGCAAAAACAGTTTCCGATCAATACCTAAAGAACCTTAAGGCCTAGGAACTTCAAACTTGGTATGGTGATTAGTCATGACCAGTAGATGACCCCTATTGATTTTGGGGTCAAGGGGTCAAAGGTCAAGGTCACATTGACCTTGAAAAGCAAAAAACGGTTTCCGATCAATAACTAAAGAACCTTAAGGCCTAGGAACTTCAAACTTGGTAAGGTGATTGGTCCATGATCAGTTAGATGACCCCTATTGATTTTGGGGTCAAGGGGTCAAAGGTCAAGGTCACATTGACCTTGTAGGTAAAAACGGTTTCCGATCAATACCTAAAGAACCTTAAGGCTTAGGAACATTAAACTTGGTATGGTGATTGGTCATGATCAGTAAATGACCCCTATTGATTTTGGGGTCAAAGGTCAAGGTCACATTGACCTTGTACATAAAAACGGTTTCCGATCAATAACTAAAGAACCTTAAGGCCTAGGAACTTCAAACTTGGTATGGTTATTGGTCATGATCAGTAGATGACCCGTATAGATTTTGGGGTCAAGGGGTCAAAGGTCAAGGTCACATTGACCTTTTAATTAAAAACGGTTTCTGATCAATAACAAAAGAAACCCTTAGGCCTAGGAACTTCAAACTTGGTATGGTGATTGGTTATGACCAATCAGATGACCCCTATTGATTTTTGGCGTTAAGGGGTCAAAGGTCAAGGTCACATTGACCTTGTAGGTAAAAACGGTTTCCGATCATAATGAAAGAACCCTTAGGCCTAGGGACTTCAAACTTGAGATGGTGATTGGTCATGATCAGTAGATGACCCCTATTATTTTTGGGGTCTAGGGGTCAAAGGTCAAGGTCACATTGACCTTGTAGGTAAAAATGCTTTCGGATCAATAACTTAAGAACCTTATGCCTAAGGAACTTCAAACTTGGTATGGTGATTGGTCATGACCAGCAGATGACCTATTGATTTTGGGGTCAAGGGGTCAAAGGTCAAGGTCACATTGACCTTGTAGGTAAAAACGGTTTCTGATCAATTAACTAAAAACGCTTAGGCCTAGGAACTTCAAACTTTGTGTGATGATTGGTCATGACCAGCAGATGACCCTATTGAGTTTTAGGTAAGGGGTCAAGGTCAAGGTCACATTGACCTTTTAAGTAAAAACGGTTTCTGATCAATAACTCAAAGAACGCTTAGGCCTAGGAACTTCAAACTTGGTATGGTGATTTGTCATGACCAGCATATTACTCCTATTGATTTGGGATCAAGGGGTCAAAGGTCAAGGTCACAATGACCTTGTAAGTTAAAAACGGTTTCTGATCAATAAATCAAGAACGCTTAGGCCTAGGAACTTCAAACTTGTATGGTGATTTGTCATGACCAGCAGATTACTCCTATTGATTATGGGGATCAAGGGGTCAAAGGTCAAGGTCACAATGACCTTGTAAGTAAAAAACGGTTTCTGATCAATAACTAAAGAACGCTTCGGCCTAGAAACTTCAAAACTTGGCATGGTGATTGGTCATGACCAGTAGATGACCCCTATTGATTTTGGGGTCAAAGGTCAAGGTCACATTGACCTTGTATGTTAAAACGGTTTCCGATCAATAATAAGAGAACCCTTAGGCCTAAGAACTTCAAACTTGGCATGGTGATTGGTCATGACCAGCAGATGACCCCTATTGATTTTGGGGTCAAGGGGTCAAAGGTCAAGGTCACATTGACCTTGTATGTTAAAACAGTTTCGGATCAATAATAAAAGAACCCTTAGGCCTAGGAACTTCAAACTTGGCATGGTGATTAGTCATGACCAGCAAATGATCGCTATTGATTTTGGGGTCAAGGGGTCAAAGGTCAAGGTCACATTGACCTTGTAAGTAAAAACGGTTTCTGATCAATTAACTAAAAACGCCTAGGCCTAGGAACTTCAAACTTTGTATGATGATTGGTCGTGACCAGCAGATGACCCCTATTGAATTTTGGGTCAAGGGGTCAAAGGTCAAGGTCATGACCAGTAGATACTTTATAACCCTTATTAATTGTTTGATCACTGGGTCAGACGTCATGCATAATAACCTTATCACATGACTAATTGGCTGCTGATAGGGGGCATACATGTTTTACAAACATATCTTGTTTTTATGAAATTGCATCTTTAATTCAAGAGTTATCTCCTCTTTAAGAATTTTGCTTTTGAAAATGTTATATTTTGGTAACAGGGATGTTTCAAATATTAACTTTAGTGTCCTTCAGTCTGTCTGTCTGTCTGTTCATAAAAACTGTTTCCTGTGATCACTTTTAAAGAACTTTTCCAACAAATTTACTTAAAATATAGAAAAATTGAAACGTTAGTGAATGGCCAATGGCCCTTCAGAATGTTGATGGGGTTCTAACCGTTAGGGGACTTATGGATTGCTTGCAATACTATGATAATTGCTTGTTTTGTATAGAACAATCTAAACGAAATTATTAGTCCCCTACCGGTTTACCGTAGGGGACTTAAGGTTTACCGTCCGTCTGTCCGTCCGTCTGTCTCTCCGTCCGTCTGTCTGTCCGTCCGTCAGTCCGTCCGTCCACAAAACTGGATCCCGCGATAACTTGAAAAGTACTGAAAATATTTTTATGAAACTTGGTGTATGGATAGATGGCAGTATGGAGATTATGCACGTCTTTTTCTTTTCTTCCTATGTTGAAAATTCTGGTTGCTATGGCAACAAATAGGCTGAAAATATGGCAAATTTTACACATAAACTGGAACCAGTGATAACGCAAAAAGTACTGGAAATATTTTTATGAAACTTGACATATGGGTAGATGGCAGTCTTGAGATTATGCATGTCTTTTTCTTTTCTTCTTATGTTGAAAATTCTGGTTGCTATGGCAACAAATAGGCTGAAAATATGGCAAATTTTACACAAACTGGATCCAGTGATAACTCAAAAAGTACTGGAAATATTTTTATTAAACTTGACATATGGGTAGATGGCAGTCTGGAGATTATACACATCTTTTTATTTTCTTCCTATGTTGAAAGTTCTGGTTGCTATGGCAACACATAGACTGAAAATATGGCAAATTTTACACATAAACTGAATTCAGTGATAACTCAAAAAAGTACTGGAAATATTTTTATGAAACTTGACATACGGGTAAATAGCAGTCTTGAGATTATGCATGTCTTATCTGCTCTTCCTATTTTGAAAAAATATTAGTTGCCTTGGCAACAAATAGACTTAAAACATGGCAAATATAACAATATTTGTGATAAGTCAAAAAGAGCTGAAAATTTTTATGAAATTGCATCTTTAATTCAAGACTTATCTCCTCTTTTAAGAATTTTGCTTTTAAAATTGTTATATTTTTGGTAACAGGGATGTTTCAAATTATTAACTTTAGAGTGTCCTTCAGTCCGTCTGTCTTTCTGTTCATAAAAACTGTTTCCTATGATCACTTTTAAAGAACTTTTCCAACAAATTTACTTAAAATAGAGAAAAATTGAAACATTAGTGAATGGCCAATGGCCCTTCAGAATGTTTATGGGGTTCTAACCGTTAGGGGACTTATGGATTGCTTGCAATACTATAATTGCTTGTTTTTTATTTTGTTTTCAGTGAGGATTTCAGTGAAGTGACTCACCACTATGATTATTTAGGCAAAACTTATGAATATCATCCAAATCAATTTGTGCAAGTGTTTTCCAGTTACATCAAGAAAGGTGACAAAACTAGTCTTCAAGCTGGTAAGTTTTAGCATTATTGATTATATCAAATTAACTTATCTATGAAATTTCTTTTACTCATTTATAATTAAAAAGGTTCAGTTTTTAGCTCAACTATTCCAATTGTGAGGCAATCCTTAGCTACTCACCTTTATGAGTGTCGGTGTTGGTGTAATACTTTGGTAATGGTGTAAAAGGTAAAGGTCTTGTTTATTATAGTGTCATCCCTGCTGAAAGGGTCAGCCATTTCTGACATACGAGACACCTTTTTGCTTGAATACCATGTACCTCCCAACTCTTACCACTAAGCCAGAGGCTATACAAATAGAAATCAAAAACCATTTTAACTACCTTGTGGCTCAGGAAGCGGCCGTTTCGGAACGAGTCCCACGAGAAACATTCATCCTTCCATGAACGCTCCTTGTGGGACTCGAACCTTCGACCTCCCAATCTGAAGGCAGACGCCTTAACCACTAGGCCAACGGTACCGGTGTAATATGTAACTTCTGGTGTTAGGTTTTATTTGTCACAGAACATGGAGACAAATAAAATGTGAGAACAGTTGAGGATAACAACTAAGGAACATACCAGTACACATCTATTATAACTGAATCCTGGATTATATTTTGAGAACTTTCTGGGCTATTGTAGCTGTATATAGTTATTATATTAAAAACAAACCTGAAGGAGGGAAACCATCAGTATGTTTTGGCTGATATTTGCAACATTAAGCTTTGTTTCAAGAGCACTTTGTATTCATTGACTTTTTTGTACAAATTTGATAAGCCTGAAAAATTAAAATTTAATTTTTTTACATAGATCAGCTAGGGCACATAAAAACAGAAAAATATTCTTAAGACATTTACTCAGAAATAAATTGAAAATTGTATTTTTTATGCTATTTTTAGCCTGATTTTAGTCCAAAATGTTTCAACGCTTAAAAAATTTTGGCTCAATTTTCACAATAAAAATGGTTGTTCTGGAAAAACAGAGCTTGCAAATGATCTGAGATTTTGCACACAAGTTATTGATCCT